>NC_064809.1:52456439-52498633 GCF_023721935.1 Panthera uncia | reverse complement strand
TGAATGGTGTGAGAAAGTGGTCTAGTTTCAACCTTCTGCATGTTGCTGTCCAGTTCTCCCAGCACCATTTGTTAAAGAGACTGTCTTTTTTCCATTGGATGTTCTTTCCTGCTTTGTCAAAGGTTAGTTGGCCATACGTTTGTGGGTCTAGTTCTGGGGTTTCTATTCTATTCCATTGGTCTATGTGTCTGTTTTTGTGCCAATACCATGCTGTCTTGATGATGACAGCTTTGTAGTAGAGGCTAAAGTCTGGGATTGTGATGCCTCCTGCTTTGGTCTTCTTCTTCAAAATTACTTTCGCTCTTCGGGGCCTTTTGTGGTTCCATATGAATTTTAGGATTGCTTGTTCTAGTTTCGAGAAGAATGCTGGTGCAATTTTGATTGGGATTGCATTGAATATGTAGATAGCTTTGGGTAGTATTGACATTTTGACAATATTTATTCTTCCAATCCATGAGCAGGGAATGTCTTTCCATTTCTTTATATCTTCTTCAATTTCCTTCATAAGCTTTCTATAGTTTTCAGCATACATTTTAAAGGCATAGTCAAAAAATATATAAATGAGCATATCAGAGTAAAATTATAAACATTCAAGATAAAGAAAAATGAATATAAAAATTACCAGAGAAATAAATAGGTGACTTACAAAGAAATAACAATTAAACCAATAGTAGATTGGTTGTTTACAGCAACAACACAGCCACATATCTCTGATCCTTATTGCTTTGAGTTTGAGTTGAAAAAAAAAACACACACAAACCAAAGAGCAAGAAATGAGCCAATATCACTAAATATAAATCTAAAAATTTTCTTTATGACAGAAGACACTATAGACTATAAAGAATGTTGGTAGTGAATAAAAACTATTGAAGAAAACGTCTGGACAATTGCTGAGTTGGGTACTCTAAGACCCTGAGACATTTTAGAGAAAATCTTGCTAACATACACAGGGAGACATGTAAAAGGAGGTTTACTGCAGTATTGTTGATAACAGAAAAAAAGTTGAACAATACAAGTGTCCAGTCTTGATATTCAGATTGGACAAGTTCAGCATAAGGAAAAAAGTATAGGCTGGCTTAACTTATAAATACACATGCAAAAATTCTAAAAAATAATAAATCAAATGTAATAATGTATAAAGCTTCACTGATAGAGTTTAGTCATGCAAGGATGGTTCAACATTAGAAAAATCTATTAACCTAATATACTCTATTAACACAATTAAGGGGGCAAAATCTTTGATGTTCTGCTAACTATAGGAACAAAAATAATCTGGTGATACTTTATGCATTCATAATTGAAATTCTGAGCAAATTCAGAATGGAAGAGGAACTTTCTTAATCTGAGTAAAATCATCCAGGGGCGCCTGGGTGCCTCAGCTGATTAAGTGTCCAACTCTTGATTTTGGCTCGGGTCATGATTTCATAGTTGTGAGATTGAACACTGTGTCAGGCTTCATACTGAGCATGGAGCCTGCTTGCGATTCTCTTTCTACCTCTCTCCCTCTCTTAAAATAAATAAACCTTTTTTAAAAAGCCATGAAAAAGACACCCACAGAATATATAATATAATACAATTGATGGTTATTCTTTGGAAGCATTCTTATTAAATACTAGAATACAACTGCTGCCATTATCAGTATTGCATTCAAACCAGAGGTTCAATTTGTTGTAAAAAGATTTTAAAAAACCCAAAGATAAGAAAAGAAAATAAGTGTGAACTTTCTAGATGAAAATTTGCAAAAAAAAAAAATTAACAAACAATTAATAAGTGAGTTCAGCAAAGTTGCTTATATAAGATTGACATGCAAAACAGCTGCGATTGTCCTCATGGGAATGAAATATTAATAATTAAAGATACTCAAAACTAGCTTGTACTCACCACACTATGTAAGCCTAATATTTAAAAACATTTTTTTTATAGATACATCTACCTTGGTTTGCCAGCAGCTCTAAGAGGATTAAGCTATATCCCAGCCTTTTTAATCCTAAATATTTTGAAGAATCGTCATCTACCTGGTGAAAATGCCTCTTCAGGAACTATACTTACAGAGACAAAAACTACAAAGAAGGAAAATGAGTGTAAAGATATGGACCAAAATTCCAAAGTTTTGAATGATAATGAGTTGAAAACTAAATTGTAATGCCCTATTATATCATGCTTCCCAGAGTTGTGGACTACACTTATAACCGAACTGCTTTTAAAATCAATAGGGGTAAGTGCGTAACTTTTTCTTATCTTTATGAACCTCAATTTTTTTTTTACCCAAGATAAAAAAATGTTCACTGATGGTATTTCTGAGGCATCCACGGCACTTGAAATTTTCCTCAGAGGACATTTATAACAACCTTCAAAACAGGATATTAGACCCAGTTTTATTTTTTATGTTAAAATAGCAATTTCTCTTTTAACTCATGTGAAATAAGGGTATATATCCCACATCTCCTTTTCCAATTGATCTTAAAAATTTCCTATTAGGAAAATCTGTTTAATTTCATTGAATTTCTGCTTTGTTATTGGGGTTAGAGACTGAAATTCTTATCCTGCTTACATGACTATTTAAATACTTTATTCAAGTTCATCATTTTTATGTGAAAGAAGCTGATGTCTTCTAATTATTTAACTTTTCCTTAAAGAATTTTTCTTTTCTTTAACTGTTCTTTAACTTTTCCTATTCATTCCAGACATGATTGTTTTAAAAATAGATTACTCATTACTATGCCATCACCTACTATCAATTTGTTTTCTGCTTTATTACTCAAGCAATATATTTGCTCATTTTGTTCAGAATACTGAAAAACTGAGTCAGTTTATTAAAAATCATGTAACAAAGATTGTTGGAATTTTTTTTTTAGCAGTTCAAACCTGGTGACTAAATTCTCTCTGAAAAACAAGTATCTGTGTCAAAGGATGAAAGTATAATATTGGAAAAAAATAATCCTTAAAAGTTATAGTGTCAGATATTGTCAGAGGAACATTTTCCCAGAAGACAGAGGGATTTATCACAAATAAAAAAAACAAGCTAAGGCCACAGCCAGAGAGCTAAGCAAAACAAATATAAATAACCTTCCTAATGGAGAACTTAAAGCAATGATCATAAGGATAGCCCCTGGGCTTGAGAAAAGAAGACATCAGTGAGAGCCTTACAAAAGAGATGAAAGAGTTAAAAAAAAGTATCAATCAGAGATTAAGAATCAATAAATGATATTGGAAGCAGGCTTGATGTAATGAACAGCAAGCTGGAAGAAGCAGAGGGATGAATTAGTGGCCTAGAAGACAAAATAATGGAAAATAATGAAAGTGAACAAAAGAAAGAATTATACAACCCAAGAATAGACTTAAAGAACTCAGTGGCTCCATCAAATTTATTACCATTCATATTATAGAAGTTTCAGAAGAAGAGGAAAGAGTAAAGGGGGGCAGAAATTTTATTTGAAGAAGTAATAGCTTAAAACTTTCCTAATCTTGGGAAGAAAACAGATATCCAGATCCAGGAGGCACAGAGAAGTCCCACAAAAATCAACAAAAGCAGGCCAACAATAAGACATATTATAATTAAATTTGCAAAATATAGTGATAAAGAAACACTCTTAAAAGAAGCAAGAAAAAAGAAGTCTTTAACTTACAAGGGAAGACTCATAGGATAGCTGGATATTTCTCAACAGAAACTTGGTAAGCCAGAAGGGAATGGCATGGTATATTCAACAGGCTGAATGAGAAAAATCTGTAGCCATGTATACTCTATCCAATTATCTATGTAACTATAGAAGGGAATTTTATAACGTTCCACTGACATCAATGGACAGAACATCTAAACAGAAAATCAACAAAGAAACAATGGCTTTGAATGACATACTAGAGCAGATTGACTTAAAAGATATATTCAGAACATTTCCTCCTAAAAGAGCAGAATCCACATTGTTTTCAAGTGCACATGGAACATGCTGAAAATAGAACTTATATTAGGCCACAAAACAGGCCTTAAAAATTTTTGTAAAGAATTGAAATCAAACCATGCACATTTTCTGACCACAAGCTATGAAACTAGAAGTCAACCACACACAAAAAAAAAAACAAAAAAAAAACTTGGAAAGACCACAAGTACATTGAGGCTAAACAACAAGCTACTAAACAACAAGTGGGTCAACCAGGAAGTCAAAGAATAAAGGTAAAACAATACATGGAAACAAATGAAAATGAAAAGATAACACTCCAAAACCTTTGGGATAAGGCAAAAGCACTCTAAAAAGTAAAGAGCAGTATAGGCCTATCTCAAGAAGCAAGAAAAATCTCAAATAAACAACCTAGCCTTATATCTAAAGGAGCTAGAAAAAGAACAACAAATGAACCCTAAAGCCAGCAGAAGAAAGGAAATAATAAAGATTAGAGCAGAAATTAATGATGTAGAAACTAAAACAAACAATATAAAAAACAAAAAACAACAAAAGACAAGCAAAGAGAAAACAACAAAAAAACCCAACAATAGAACAGATCAATGAAATCAGAAACTGGTTCTCTTTGAAAAAAAATAATAAAATTGATAAACTTTCAGCCATATTTATCAAACAGAAAAGACAAAGGACCCAAATAAATAAAATCACAAATGAGAGAGTAGAAATAACAACCAACACCACAGAAATACAAACAATTATAAGAGAATAGTATGAAAAATATATGCCAACAAATTTGACTACCTAGAAAAAAAGAGACATGGTTTTGGACCCAGTGCTTTGGGCTCATTCTTATCTCCTCCTGGCAGACGGCATTTTACCCTGAGAGCATAGGGTTCTCTCTTGACATTTCTTGGTGGAGGAAAGAAAATTGGAGAAAGTAGTTGGAGTGCTTTGTGATCTAGGAGATCTGTGGAGGTCAGTTCTTGCTCTGAACACTTAAACTTCTTCACGATAGGGTAGACGTAATGTCATAGCAGATAAAAGTGGAGAAGAGAAAAGGAGAAGATAGATAGAGGGAAGCCTAGGATCACTTACTTTCTTAATTAATATTGTGGAGAGTCTAAGTTAATGGAAATAGAAATAGTAATTTAATGTGTTATTTATAATTCTAACTATAATCAATGCTTACAAGAACCAAAAAATAAGAACTTAAGAAAATATAAAAGTTGGGAATATATATGTAAAGGGAAAGAGAGGGAATAACTATTCTTCATATTTCATAACACGAAGTTAACAAATATTTTAAACTTGATAAATTAACATAAAATTAGCATACACATATTATTAGAACTGCTTAAAATGGTTGCCTCTGCAGCACTGGACTATCAGGAGGAGAAGAAAAAATAATATATATGTCCTTCATTTTAGCTCATTTTGCACTCTGAATTTTCCCCCTGTGCATATAAATCATGGTTAAAAAATAGTACTTCATGAAGAATAATAACACATCAGCAAAAACAATAATAATAATAAAAGAAATAAGATGATGCATTTTACAGAAAGGGACAAACTGAGTCTTCCAGTTTGAAGAGTTGTTGAGGTTCTTCAGTGGGTGTTTATTGAACAACTACTTTTGCATTTGTTGGTCCTAGAGGATATATGGTCCTAGAGGTCCTGACAGTGATGTGAACTAAGTGTAGTCTGTAGAATTTAAGTAGAATGAAAGTTGGCGCCATTTTATTAGGTGAATAAATATACACAGAAAACAATTATAGAACAACAAATAATAGCACAATGTAATTTCCAACACTGTGAATGTGTAATGGGTCACTGAGTAATCGGAGTTTTTGCATAAGCTCGCCATTCAGGTCTTGGTGGGAAATGATGACTCCAGATTGATAGAGAAAGAAAAAAAATCCAGTCCTAATTGAAGGAATGATTGAAGGGAATGAAGAATATCTCCTTTAATTACAGATATGAGTTATTGGCAGAAACTTGCTAATTGGTAATTTTTTTTCCAAAATAAAAAGACAAAACTTTCTGAGAATATATTGTGTGGTCTTTCTTCCTTCCTACCTGAACTGTGGATGTTAGGCCTTGAGGAGCAAGAGCCACCTTGCAACCAGAAAACAGGCATAAGAATGGAGACCAACATTTGAGGAAGGTGGAGCAGGAAGACAGCCAGAGCCTGGCCACCTGATGTAGTGCTGAAAATCTGCACCAGCAGGGTCAGGGCTAAGTTTTGTGGAATATTAAGGTTATAATGTAGAGTTTATATAGAAGAGAGCCTATATAAGAAAGCTTATAATATAAGCTTATAGAGAGGAGAGCCTATATAAGAAAAAATTAAATGAATACAAAATAAGGTTAAAAGTGAATATTTAAGATGAGAAAAAACCCACAACAAATTCCATGTAATATGCTTCAGGACACAATCATGATAAAAAATGACAACAACAAAAAAACTTACTGCAAATATTACAGTTTAATAAGAAATATTAAAAGCTTTCCTGCTGAGGATGAGTGTGAGAAGAAAACACTTGCTGTCATCATTTCCATTTAACATTATGCCCAATGTCCCAGCCAGAGAAACAGGAGGGGAAAAGAATGAATGAAAATTTGTAAGGATAGGAAAAGAAAAAATAAAATCATCAGTGACGTGTTGTGTAAGCAGAAAATCCAAAAGTTACTAGACATAAACTGTCCAAATAAGTGAATTTTAACAAATCTGGATACACAAAATCAAACACGGATTTTCAAGTATCAATAGCAATTAGGAAATGATATTAGTAAAGCATACTATGTAGTATAGTATCAAAAAAAAAAAAAAACCCCACCACATTGAAATCTTAGGGATAAATCTCATGGCAGGTATCCAAGACCTCTACCCTCAAAGCTACAAGAGAGTATCCAGAGAAATGAATATCTATATCATATTTATTGGTTAAAACATTTAATACTGTAAGGATGTCAGTCTTTCCAAAATTTATCTACAGATTCAGTGAAATCTTAAACAAAATCCCAGTACTTTTTGAAATGCAGACACTGACAAGATTATTTGGCTTTTACATGGAAATATAAAGGGTCAATGCAATCTTGAAGAAGAATGAAGTTGGAGAAGCCCACCACCAGATACTAAAACCTATAAAACTAAAATAATTAAGGCAATGTGGCATTGGCAAACAATCCCCCATCCTGGGTGCCACCCAATCTTCCACTTCTGGTGCCACTCTCTCTCCCTTGCAGATGCCCTCTTCACTCCACTCAGAGTCCAACACTATGTACTGTAATTGCTCTCCTACCTGGAAATCTTTCTTACTCTACTGAAGTTCCAACACCTCACATCATACCTCTGTCCTGCTTCCTCCTACAGGGATGTCTACCTCTATTTAGATTTTGTCACCCATACCAGAATGCCCATGTGTTATTGTCCTCTTTACTCCTGTGATGGTTAATGTTATATGTCAACTTCGCAAGGTCATAATACCCACATAGTAAACCAAGCATTATTCTAGATGTTTCTATGAAGGTATTTTTTTAGATGAGATTAACATCTAAACCAGTAGACTTTGACTAAAGTAGATTACTTTCCATAGTGAGGGTGAGCCTCAACCTAACAGTTGAAGGCCTTAATCAAAAAAAGACTACCGTCTCCTGAAGAAGAGGAAATTCTGCCAGCAGACTGTCTCTGGACTCAAAGTGCAACATAAACTCTTCCCTATGTCTCAAAATTGCTTGCCTAATATCTATATCTATCTATATCTATATCTATCTATCTATATTATTGATTTTGTTCCTCTAGAAAACCCTGATCAATATTCATTTCCTCAGGTTCTGGCACCCATGTTGGTCCATCCCTCTTATGGACACTCTCCTAGCATTGCTTGAACCCTTGAGCTTTTACATGCCACTCAGTTCCCTGTAGTTCCCTCAATAGCTAATGTTTCCTATCTACCTACATGCTTACTTTTTTGACTCCATCTAATGGCTCAGGATTGAATTATTCAGTTTAGGGAAAAGAAAGACAAGACTAAGGAAAGGAAAGAAAAAAGGAGAGAGAGAGAGAAGAAGGGGAAAAACACAATTAAAATATTGATAAATTTTATAAAAATTGATAAATATCTAGAAAGTAGATGCATGTTGCTAATTATATTTTCACACTAAGCTCACTTACGTCCAGGGTTAGATTAATAAATGCTTCTACACAATACTGTGGTCTTGAAACTTAAGTTGATTTCATATTATCTCCTGCTCTAGAATAGAAACAAAGAGTTTTATTGACTAAATATTTAAAATGTTTTTCAGTTTGTTGAACCATACAGTGAGCATAGGAAATCCTGGAAGTGATTTTAAAATTTACGACTCATGTATCTACTTCTTAAATTTATTGCTCAAGAGATTTGTGGATCCAACAAACAACTATCTCAGTAGATTGTTTTTATGTTGTTAAACAATAAGTTTACTTTACTTTTACTTTTTCTGTGTTATAGCCTGGTTAATACATGTATATATACAACTCATACCGGACAATAGTGCCCAGAACTTTGTTAGAAACAGTGATATTCTTTTTTGCATTTGGTCTTAATAAAAATTTAAACAAATGTTACTTAAAAGAAAAGAAAATCACAGTAGCACTGAGAGGGATATAATTCTTGTTGCAGTCAATTTCCAAATAAGATTATAATTTGATTGGTCCCAATGATATGCCAACTTGGTAAATTCAAAAGACATCTTTCACCAGTATCATTTTTTATAAGTAAATGACAGTAGTGTAAGTTACTTGAAAGGGAGGAAAGGATGTTTCTGGGGAGAGAGAAAGAGATACATTCTTCCAAACAGTACATATATACCTAATGTGCTAAGTTTCTTAGAATAGGCTAAATACAGAAAAGATATTTAGTTGGCTTTCACATGATGGGAAAACCTCATTGTTTTCATAATTCTGTATATTTTCCTAAAACATGTGAGAAAAATAACTTATAGACCTGGTGTAATATACACTAATGACTTCTAACAAGTTCACCATATTGGATATGTTTGTGCAGGCATTCCAAATATCAGATGTATTTGCAAGATTACGCCTTTTCTTCTACCTTCATCCTTAATGGCATTATTTGTTCTTTTCCTTATCAGTTTGTTTAGAGACTTCATATTAATGAAAAGATCATATTAAGAGTATGGGAAATATTGCTAGAAGAACATCACTAGAACTATTTATGCACAGTTGCTAGGGATAATTGTTTGAGTTAATAAAAATAGACTCTAATTTAAAAAATCCAATCTTTAAAAGAAAAAATTAACTGAGAAGATAGATGGAACTCAATAAAAAAAAAATTAAAAGCCTTCTTGCCTGATGACTTGAGCTTATAGAATGAGTTACTTTAGAAATGATATGTGTACTAAGATCTGTTTACCAAATATATGATACTAGTTATTGGAGAATCTACTGACTAGAATCAAGTGAGGGAAAGGAAGAGAACTACTCTCTAGTTATCTAAAATGGTCTTGCAAATTCATAGTTAATTGAAACACATTTTCTTTTTCATTAAAGGAATAAGAGTGAGATTTCCGGTTTCAGTTCAGGCATGCACAGAGCAGGAAGGATTGTTGCACCTACAACTTTACACTAAGAAAATGCAAATTATAACTTTTCTCAAACCCATCAGTGAATTGATATTAGTGTGCAAGCAGCTAACTAGAAAGCTGAAGAAGGAGAGGCTTCTGCAGGGAGAAACAGAATTTGAACATTTACTCACTTAGGGCAGAAGCCACTCAATGCCGTATAAGTTAGTAAAACGATTCAGCTAGAAATTTTTAATGAGTACCTAAAGACCATATGTGGGTTGGCATGTGAAGGTCCTGAAGGTGGCAAAGAGAAGGGTTTTACACCTCTTGCAGGTGATTCCTCCATGAGCCCAACCAGGCATCCTCAGGGAACATTAGAGAGAATCTTGTAAAAGCACTATTAATGCTGGCTGGGGGAGAGAAAACAGCAGGCACTGCTCAAATTCTACACAGACCAGTACCCCCTCTTTCCACTAAGTAACAACAGCCTTTCTTTCCAGTGGGGAATGGCAACAAAAACTGTAGCTCAGGGTTACTGGTGAAAACTACTACAATTGGGAAGGGAAGCAAGAAAGAAAAGTTTCACTCCCAAGACCTAGGTTCACAGAGTTTGTTTCAGTCTCCCTCCTCCATACCTGTAAACCCACGATAGTAGCAAGCATCTAGTAAGAATAAGAGTGGAATACAGTGGGAGAGCTAGAAGACACAGATTATTTCTGGGTAACAAAACAAAAGGGAGAAGCAAATCCATATAGGGAGTAGAACTCTAAACACAAGGTTTCCCTGGAGGAATCTGAAGCCCTAGGTACACTGAGGGTATCTATAGCAAAAACAAACTCCAAACCCAGCTCTACTTCTGCAACAAACCCCACAATACAGTCCTGGCAGAAGAAAGATGGACTCATCTACAAATAAAGAAGATATTCACCTCAGTATTGACTGTCCTATAATACATTTATGGACTTCAACAAAAAAGTATAAGACACACAAAAAAACAATAAAACACACTGTCTGAATAGACAAATCATCAGAATCAAGCTCAGATATTAAACAGATTATGAGACAAATGATTAGACAAATTCATTAGACAAATGAAGACATTTATTTAAGTGAATGTGACTCAGTGGAACATTTTTGTAGGTTTAAAATGTATAGGACTGTATCATTAGTATCAATCCTAAAAATAGACAAAGGATATTTTGGTGTTTATAATCTCACTTTTCTGTGACCTCTTCTCTTATTTTCGGAATATCCTCATGTTCTCCATTCCCATTATCACAAACCTGCTTCTAGAGAAAAGATTGGAATCTCACTCACACTATTACATGACTGATAATTCGTGATCCCTTCCAATTTAAGTGAAGACCAAGTGTTAATTCAAAAGAATAAACTTCTAATGATGGAACTGGGGGCAACATCAGGTTTAACAATGGAGATTGGTTTGGGGTCAAAGATCCATCTGTGACTTAGGGGCAGGAGTGCTCCCCAGTGTTGCTGAAAATGCTCCACTTGCATAGTGCTCTCACTGGAATTTTTTTTATTATTAATTCTCAATTTTTGGTAAAATATCCAAAAATACCTATGTTGAAATCGAAACAGAGGTGACAATGGTCCCTGTGAATGAGAGACAAGGACATGTTTATTCTAGAATAGTATTTATTATAGTGTATATTATCATATGTTTACATGCCTGTTTCTCCAACTCTTTTGTGGGCTCCCATAGGGCAAAGACTGTTTCATAAATGTTTTTGTTACATGTGCTTAGCATGTAGATGGCAGTCAAAAGATATTTTTAACATTTTGAAAAGTATTTCTTAGGGACACCTGGGTGGCTCAGTTGGTTAAGTGTCCAACTCTTGATTTCAGCTCAGATCATGATCCCATGGTTTGTGGGATTGAGCCCCATGTCAGGCTCTGTGATGACAGTGCAGAGCCTGTTTGGGATTCTCTCTCAACCTCTCTCTCTCTGCCCCTCCCCTGATCATTCTCTCTCTCTCTCTCTCTCTCTCTCTCTCTCTTTCAAAATAAGAAAATAAATGTTTTAAAATTTTATTTTTTCATTTAAAAATATTAAAGAAAAATTTCAAAACATCTAAAGTCCCCACTCCCTATCCAATGACCTTAATGGAGCTTTAAAATGTTTGCATATTGTTTTTATGAGTGGCATTTTTGGAGTTCATTTGTTCATTCACTTATTCCTTCATTCAAAAATAATTGATGAAGCACCTGCTATGTGTAGGACACTGAGCTGAATGCTGGAAATAAAATAGGTAAAATGAGTTTAATTTCTACCTTCCTAGAGCTTATGACTGTGAGGGAGACAGTTAACAAATCATAAATACATGTAAAATCACTATTTTTTTAAGTCCTATGTTGCTACAAATATAATTGGAGGACTTTTAAGCAGAGAAGTCAGAGACACTGAAGGAATGGTGATTGAGCCTAGATCTGAATGCTGAGACGCAGTTAATTAAGTGGAAAAAAATTCAGAAGGAAAAAATATCATAGTAAAAGTTCCCCCTGCATGAAAATGGATGGGATTGTAAAGACAGGGTGCAAATAAAAAGTCTTAGGCTGTATACTGAAGTCTCTCTTCACAGCAGAAAGGCATTCTGCCACGAAATTTTTAATGTTTCTTTTCTAGATCTGATTTCCTCTTCAAATATATCAAATTTCCTAGGTTGGTGCTTTAGTTTGTCCTCTAAATTGCCATCTGACTTCTAAATCACCTACCTTTTTTCCATAATTTGCTTTTTTATCTTTTTCCTCCACATTTTCACAAATTTTCAAATTCAACTTCATCATTGATAAGGTTTTTTGGCCATTGTCTTCTTTTAACCTTATCCAATGTATGTCTTAATTACACTCTTGCATTATTTTGCGTCCTTGCAAACTTTCCTTATTCATATTTTTGTAGAATTCCCACTCCCCTCTGCTTTCCCCTAGGATTTGTATTCCTGTTTAATAAATGTCATTGAATTAAGGATTAATATTCTGGATTCTTGGATTCTGAACTAGATCAAATAATCTGAGGCATATTTTAATATTCTTTTCCTTCACTGCACATATCACATTTATAAATATATTCTTTTAATTTATATCATTTTATAATTTTATAACAGTTAATTTTATAACATTGGTAATGTTTGTTTCCTTTAAAGTATAAGCTCCACAAGATAGGGTCCTTTGTTTTGTTTTGTTTTGTTTTGTTTACTATTATATTTCATTTTGCTTGACAGATATTTTATACTTGAAATATATTTGACACTCAAAAATTGTGGAATAAATATTCAAGATGTTGCCTTTATTTTTTTTATAATGCTTTAAAAAACAGCTTCATAATTTTCTCTATTTTTTGAGACAAGGTCACACCAGACTTGTAACATAGTAACTGAGCATGTTGGTGGTTTTTCCAAATCTCTGTTTGTGGGAGGAATAAATCTTCTCAGGGCTACAGTTTGAGAATAGTTGAATATACATAACTTGTAGGCTAATTCTCAGATTCTAGCAAGCATCATATTATGTGACTTTGTCATACTCGGGAATACCTTCTCCTATCCTGTGGTTTTCTGTATCTCTTTATCAGGGACTCTATGTAGACTTTTTTTTAATATTTTTTTTTATTTTTTTTTAACATTTATTTATTTTTAAGACAGAGAGAGACAGAGCATGAACGGGGGAGGGTCAGAGAGAGGGAGGCACAGAGTCTGAAACAGGCCCCAGGCTCTGAGCTGTCAGCACAGAGCCCGACGCAGGGCTCGAACTCATGGACCGCGAGATCACCACCTGAGCCGAAGTCGGACGCTTAACCGACTGAGCCACCCAGGTGCCCCTAGACTTTTTTTTTTTAAAGGAGATGTCTAGGATACATGAAAAATTGTTTTGAATCAGAATCTCTGGGGGTGGGTACATAACTGGTTTCTTTTTAAAAAAAGTTTTACAGGTTATTCTAATGCCAAAAATTGTCCTTTAACCTTATTGAGTATAAAAACTACAAATTTTTAGCAGTCAGTATAAAGCTGTTGTCACTTAACCAACACAATATTCAAACATTTGTTCTCATCCACCCTTATCTTATTTGTGAAAGCTGTCTCTTGGTGCACCAAAAACAAACAAACACACACAGACACACAGACACACACACACACACAAACACACACACACACGTAATTGAGAAACAGCTGGTAAGTTATCTGGTACAAACTCCATGTCTTCCAGGGAGCAAATGGAATGAAGATACATCTTGTAATGGGCTTTGGTTTCTCAAGTTAATGTCAGTTTTCTTAATCCACTTCCATGGGCCTGAAAGAAACTTAACACATTCTGTAATGTGCTGTCTGACAATCATAGCTTGCAAATTCTCAATTATGTCTACTTCTTCACTAGTATTTTAATGGAAAGTTGGAAGAGGATACATCAGGGGTTCATGGTCAAATGCAATTTCAAATTATAAATTAATGAGGTCTGTGAAATATATGACTTAATACATGAATGACAGATGTCATCATAGTATAAAGCCTCCATCACATTAACTTCATGTTTGAGTAACATGGGCCAAACTGGTTTAAAAAAAAAAAAAGTATTAGGCTTTTTTTTAAGGTTATTTATTTTTCTCCTTCCTTTTTACTTCTATTTTCTAGTCACTGGTTTTATTGAGTTACAATTACCTGGGCAAAAATTTTTTATTACATACTAACCATACCTCTCACTATAAATTTGTATGGATCATCTGCATTAATGTTCACCTAAAATGCATAGTCATACCCTGAACAAAGAGTACTCTCATTCCTTTTTATATATAGTCTGGTTCATTATGACAAATTCATAGGTGATTTGCTGTACTTTCATAAGGGAAGAGTGTGAGGACTCTCAGTGAAAAGACCAAGAACTGCTCAAAATAACATCCTACTACTTTAATACAATGTTAGTGTAAAACACAGCAACATATTTTTTTCTTCCCCTTACATATGTGCTTCATTGTCTGCAGAAGGTACAAAATATCCATCATTATTTAAGGGTTCTAAGTTTGCTTCATTCATATCTTTTCTTCCATTTTCTGACGCCTTGGTATTTTTTCCTTGATATATTTTCTTCATAGTGAAAATTAATACAACAAGCAGAATAAGTGCTGAAAATCTTAAGCTCACAATCAAGCCCAAGTAGGTATTTCTGTTAAAAGAGAAAAAAATTGAATTTCCATTTTCAGTCATTTAAAACAATTTACAGTGTTGTTCTCCAGTATGCAGAAGACCTCAAGAGGAAAAAGAAATGGGATTTGAAATTATACATAAGAATATTCAGTCAGCAATTCTAGTGGTTATTTTTACTGATACATAGGAGGGTTTTTAAAATTATTTTAAAAGGAATATATAAGCCACAGAAACTAAGCATGATTAATGATCTACCTAAATGCTTTCCATAAAAGTAAGGTATACTTGGAATGTTTAGCTTTCTCAAAGATGGATTAGTTCATGTGTAATGGAAAGAGACTATGAAGGAAATGAATTAACTAACAGATCATCAAATTGAATTCATTTAGATTGAACCAGGAGCCAAAGTTTAGTTTATAGGCTAAATGCAGTCCACAGCCCATGCTGTATGGCCTAGTGGAAGTGGTTTTTTTTTTTTTTGTTTGTTTGTTTGTTTGTTTGTTTTAGTTTTATTTATTTATTTATTTGAAATTTGTTGTCAAATTGGTTTCCATACAACACCAGTGCTCATCCCAACAGGTGCCCTCCTCAATACCCATCACCCACTTTCCCCTCCCTCCCACATCAACCCTCAGTTTATTCCCAGTTTTTAAGAGACTCTTATGGTTTGGCTCTCTCCCTCTCTCTTTTTTTTTGCCTTCCCCTCCCCCATGGTCTTCTGTTACATTTCTCAGGATCCACATAAGAGTGAAAACATATGGTACCTGTCTTTCTCTGCCTGACTTATTTCACTTAGCATAACACTCTCCAGTTCCATCCATGTTGATACAAATGGTCAGATTTTATTCTTTCTCATTGCCAAGTAGTATTCCATTGTGTATATGAACCACAATTTCTTCATCCATTCATCAGTTGATGGACATTTAGGCTCTTTCCATAAATTGGCTACTGTTGAGAGTGCTGCTACAAACATTGGGGTACAAGTGCCCCTATGCATCAGCACTCCTGTATCCCTTGGGTAAATTCCTAGCAGTGCTATTGCTGGGTCATAGGGTAGGTCTATTTTTAATTTTTTGAGGAACCTCCGCACTGGTTTCCAGAGCGGCTGCACCAGTTTGCATTCCCACCAACAGTGCAAGAGGGTTCCCGTTTCTCCACATCCTCCCCAGTATCTATAGTTTCCTGATTTGTTCATTTTAGCCACCCTGACTGGCATGAGGTGACATTTCATTATGGTTTTGATTTGTATTTCCCTGATGAGGAGTGACATGGCGCATCTTCTCATGTGACTGTTGGCCATCTGGATATCTTCTTTAGAGAAGTGTCTATTCGTGTTTTCTGCCCATTTCTTCACTGGATTATTTGTTTTTTGGATGTGGAGTTTAGTGAGTTCTTTATAGATTTTGGAATCTAGCCCACCTACTGGAAGTTTTTAACAAAGCTACATTAAATTATCTTGCACACATGGTCGATTCTTATGATTCTCAGCTTTGGTTGCACATTAGAATTATACCAGGAGATTTTTTTAAATCCCATGCCCATGCCACAGTCCCTGAACAATTAAATAAAAATTTCTGAAGATGGGACACAGATATTTGCAGTTTTTAAAGCTCCTCAGGTGATTATAATGAACAAGAAAGACTGATTGTCACTGACCTAGTAGGTTAGGAAACACTCACTGGCCTCATGACATTGTTAACTAATTGACAAGCTTTACACAAAAAAAAATATTTGAACAATTATTAGGCTTAATTGAAGCTGAATGGATTTATAGAATTTTGAGCCATATAAGCTTAAATTTATTAAAATTACAATAGAATGTTGTGGTGTCCCACATATAACAAAAGAAATATTTTAAACCTTCAAATATATTTGTCTCATCCTTGGGTTATGTCAAGTAGTTCTACAACAATGTTAAACTTTTCAGAATTTCTATTGTTACTGAGAAAAATTACTATGTGTTTCTGGTTATGTAACTGTTGCTAAGAAAACTTGAGTAAACTGGGTTTAGGTTAGGGATTGATATCATAATGTAGATTTCTACTTCTTGGAGTAGGAATTGTTTACATTATTTTTATGCTAGATAAAATGAATGAACAATTATCTGGTTACCTCAAATATTAAATCCAAAAAAAAATCATAAGGTGACTAGGTTTTGCTGTTTCTTCACTGGGGAACACACTGCTTTTTTAAAATTCCACTTTAGACAATGTCTAGGCAGTACTTTTCAAAGTACTTTAGGCAATGAACACAACTGACCAAAAGGAAAGTGATAAGGCCCTTGAGTGAGCTTCAAAGTGTTAAGAGTTCTAAAGAGGGTTAGTTATCTCCAGCTGGTTGCAATATTGCAAACTTCATGACAGAAAGTAGTAGCTTTCTTAGACTGCCTTCTTTCACTTGGCAATGTGCATTTAAGATTCTTCCTAGGAGGGGGGGCCAACATTGTGGAGAAGTAGGGGGATCCAAAGGTCCCTCGTCTCACAAAGTAGTGTTGAAGCTAAAGGACTTTGAACTCCAATAGTCCAGAAGGAAAAGAGACTGTGGCTTCCAGGGACCCACCAGGACAACCTGATGGGTCATAGGTGTGTGACTGTGAACTGGAAGAGACAAAATGAACCGAGGGGAGGGATCCCCTTCTGCAGAGAGACAAAGGGAAGAGAAGAAGCAGCTGGGGAAGCATAGGTCTGTATCTAGACAAGAAAAATCACAGACTGGGACAGAGAAAGAGGCAATCTCTAACTGAGGGGCTTTCTCCGGACTGGGACTGGGGTCAGCTGCCTGGCCTGTGCCCACCAGTTAGGGACCACCTATTGGGCAGCATGGAGTGCTGCTTCCCCAGTACTGGGCGCACAGAGTGGGAGTTTGAATTCCAGCCAAGCACCAGGACACTGGAGTTGGCGGAGCAAGACAAACCGCCTCATTTGCAGCCGAAGCACAGTGAGGACAGCTCAAACAGAGTGGTTTGGGACACCTGGCCCATGGAGGAGAGACTGGGGTGTCACCATTTTCTCCTCATCACCAACAAGGTGGGACTTCAGCAACGGAGACCCGGGGGGTGGGGCACAGTGGAGGCAAGGCCAGTGCACACCATGCCACGCCCCTCTGCACCTGATAACTGTGTATCTACTGGAGTGAGATTGATACTGATGAACCAGATGGCCCCTACTCCAGACCAGCGCTGTCACATTGCCTGATGTAATTCTCAGACAATTCTTATTATATAGATACATTCTTCTTTCCTTTTCTCCTTCTTATCTCTTCCCTCCTCTAGTCTGGTTACTCTGGTTGTTGGCTTGTTTAAACAGACATATTTAATCCATTCTCTTGATACATGTTCCACATCTCTTTCTTTATTCTCCTTTCTCTCTCTCTGGATTAAGCCCTACAGTTTCTTTGTATGGATAACTTTATTTTCTTTTTCTTTTTCCTTTACTCCTTCTTTATTTTTCTTACTCTTTCTCTCTGGATTAAGCCATATAGTTTTTCTGGTCAATTTTTATTCTTTATTTTTCCCCTCCCCTGTCATTTCTCTTTGTATGGGATAAGGCCTCTTCCATCAGTACCTCTTCCACCCTTTTATTTACTTGTAGCTCATGTTTGGTTTTTTTGTTTTTGTTTTTTTGTTTATGCGTGTGTTTGAGTGTTTTTGTTTTCTGTGTGTTTTTTGTTTGTTTGTTTTCCTTTCTGGGGATACTTCAAGGAACAAATCAAAGCACACCTAGTGAAGAGTTCAAAACATCACTATGAGTAGGGAGATAAAGTAACCAAACTCACAACAAAAGACAGCAAGTACACTCTCCAAAAAACACCTCCTGAAGGGCCAGGCCCTGGACAGTGTATTACCCCTCTTTAATATAGTAGTTCTCAGAGGCGCAAGACACATAACAAGCTTTTAAAACACATAAGGGACATAAAACTAGCCAAAATGATGAAACAGAAGAATTCTCCTCAAAAGAAATTCCAGGAAGAAAGGACAGCTAAAGAATTGCTCAAAACAGATATAAACAGTATAACTGAATAATAATTTAGAAAAACAGTCATAAGATTAATCTCTGGACTTGAAAAAAGCATAGAAGACAGCAGAGAATCTATTGCTGCAGAGATCAAGGAACTAAAAAATAGTCATGATGAATTAAAAATGCTGTAAATGTGGTGCGAAATAAACTAGAGGTGATGACAGCGAGAATTGAAGAGGCAGAGGGGGAGACTGGTGAAATAGAAGATAAAATTATGGAAAAAGATGAAGCTGAGAAAAAGAGATATAAAAAAATTCTGGATCACAAGGGGAGAATTAGAGAACTAAGGGATTCAATGAAATGGAATAATATATGTATCATAGGAGTTCCAGAAGAAGAAGAGAGAGAAAGGGGCCAAAGGTGTGCTTGAACAAATCATAGCTGAGAACTTCCTCAATCAGGGGAAGGAAACAGACACTGAAATCCAGGAGGCACAGAGAACTACCTTCAGACATAACTTGAATTGATCTTCTGCATGACATATCATGGTGAAACTGGCAAAATACAAAGATGAAGAAAGAATTCTGAAAGCAGCTAAGGATAAACAGGCGTTAACCTACAAGGATAGACACATAAGGGTAGTAGCAGACCTATCTACTGAAACTTGGCAGGCCAGAAAGGAGTGGCAGGAAATTTTCAATGTGCTTAATAGGAAAAATATGCAGCCAAGAATCCTTTATTCAGCAAGTCTGTCATTCAGAATAGAAGGACAGATAAAGGTTTTCCCTAACAAACAAACCTGAAGGAATTCATCACCACTAAACCAGCCCTACAAGAGATCTTAAGGGGGGCTCTGTGAGTGTTGTAAAGACTGTAAAGCACCAGAGACATCACTATAAGCATGAAACCTACAGATAACACAATGACTCTAAACCCAATCTTTCAATAATAACACTGAATGTAAATGGACTAAATGCTCTAATCAAAAAACACAGGGTATCAGAATGGATAAAAAAAAGACCCATCTAATTACTGTCTACAAGAGACCCATTTTAGACCTGAGGACATCTTCATATTGAAAGTGAGGGGATGAAGAACCATCTATCATGCTATTGCAAGTCAAAAGAAAGCTAGAATAGTCATACTTATATCTGAAAAAAAAAAATAGATTTTAAACTAAAGACTCTAACAAGAGAGGAAGAAGGGCATTATATCATTATTACAGGGTCTATCCATCAAGAAGAGCTAACAATTATAAATGTTTATGCACGGAATACAGGAGCACCCAAATATATAAAACAATTAATCACAAACATAAGCAACCTTATTGGTAAGAATGTGGTAATTGCAGGGACTTTAATATTCCATTTACAACAATGGGCAGATCATCTCTACAGAGTATCAGTGAATAAACAATGTCCCTGACTAGTACACTGGACCAGATGGACTTGACGGATATATATAGAACTTTTCATCCTAAAGCAGCAGAATATACATTCTTCTCAAGTGCACATGGAACATTCTCCAAGATAGATTACATAGTGGGTCACAAAACAGCCCTCAGTAAATATAAAATAATTGAGATCATACCATGCACACTTTCAGATGACAATGCTACGAAACTTGAAATTAACCACAGGAAAAAGTTTGGAAAACCTCCAAATGCATGGAGGTTAAACAACATCCTACTAAAGAATGAATGGGTCAACAAGGCAATTAAAGAAGAAATTTAAAAATATATGGAAACAAATGAAAATGAAAACACAACAATCCAAACCCTTTGGGATGCAACTAAGGCAGTCCTAAGAGGAAAATACATTGCAATCCAGGCCTATCTCAAAAAACAAGAAAAATCCCAAATACAAAATCTAACAGCATACCTAAAGGAACTAGAAGCAGAACAACAAAGAAACCCCAAACCCAATAGAAAAAGAGAAATAATAAAGATCAGAGCAGAAATAAACAATATGGGATCCAAAAAAAAAAAAAAAAAAAAACAACTGTAGAACAGATCAATGAAACAGTTGTTTTTTTTGAAAAAATAAGTGGGGCACCTGGGTGGCTCAGTCGGTTAAGCATTCGACTTCAGCTCAGGTCATGATCTACCAGTCCATGAGTTCAAGCCCTGCATCAGTCTCTGTGCTGACAGCTCAGAGCCTGGAGCCTGCTTCGGATTCTATGTCTCCCTCTCTCTCTGCCCCTTCCCTGCTCATGCTCTGTCTCTGTGTCTCAAAAATATAAAAACATTTTAAAAATTTTTTAAAAAGAAAAATAAGCAAAATTGATAAACCCCTTGCCAGAGTTCTAAAAAGAAAAGAGAGAAGACCCAAATAGATAAAATCATGAATGAAAATGGATTTATCACAACCAATCCCTCAGAAATATGAGGAATTATCAGAGAATACTATGAAAAGCTATATGCCAACAAATAGGAAAACCTGGAAGAAATGGACAATTTCCTAGACACCCACACACTACCAAAACTCATATGGGAAGAAACATAAAATTTGAACAGACCCATAACTAGTGAAGCAATTGAATCAGTTATCAAAAATCTCCCAGAAAATAAGAGTCCTGGACCAGATGGATTCCCTGGGGAATTCTACCAGATATTTAAAACAGAGTTAATACCTATCCTTCTCAAGCTGTTCCAGAAAATGGAAATAGAAAGAAAACTTCTGGACTCATTATATGAAGCCACTGTTACCTTAATGCCTAAACCAGACAGAGACCCCACAAGAAAGGAGAACTACAGGCCAATACCCCCGATGAACATAGATGCAAAAATTCCCAACAAGATACTATCAAACTGAATTCAACAGCATATAAAAAATATTATTCACCATGATCAAGTGGGATTCTTTCCAGGGCTGCAGGGCTGGTTCAATATTCACAAATCAATCAATGTGATATATCACATTAATAAAAGAAATGATAAGAACCATATGATCCTGTCAATAGATGCAGAAAATGCATTTGACAAAATACAGCATGGTTTCTTAATAAAAACCCTAAAAAAGTTGGGATCGAAGGAACATACTTAAACATCATAAAAGCCATATATGAAAAGCCCTCAGCTAATAGCATCCTCAATGGGGAAAAACTGAGAGCTTCCCCCCTGAGATCAGGAACACGACAGGGATGTCCACTCTCAACACTGTTGTTTAACATAGTGTTGGAAGTCTTAGCATTAGCAATCAGACAACAAAATGAAATAAAATCCATCAAAATCAGCAAAGAAGAAGTCAAACTTTCACTTTTCACAGACCACATGATACTCTACATAGGAAAACCCAAAAAGACTTCACCAAAAGACTCCTAGAACTGATACATGAATTCAGCAAAGCTGCAGGGTACAAAATCAATGTACAGAAATCAGTTGCATTTCTGTACACCAATAATGAAGCAACAGAAAGAGAAATAAAGAAACTGATCCCACTTACAATTGCACCAAAAACCATAAAATACCTAGGAATAAACCTAACCAAAGATATAAAAGACCTGTATGCTGAAAACTATAGAAAGCTTATGAAGGAATTTGAAGAAGACACAAAGAAATGGAAAAAGATTTCCTGCTTATGGATTGGAAGAACAAACATTGTTAAAATGTCAATAGTACCCAAAGCAATCTATACATTCAATGCAATGCCAGTCAAAATTGCACCAGCATTCTTCTCAAACCTAGAACAAATGATCCTAAAATTGTTATGGAACCACAAAAGACCCTGAATACCCAAAGTAATATTGAAGAAGAAGACCAAAGCAGGAGGCATCACAATCCCAGACTTTACCCTCTACTACAAAGGTGTAATCAAGACAGTATGGTATTGGTACAAAAACAGACACATAAACCAATGGAATAGAATAGAGAACCCAGAATTGGACCAAAAAATGTATGGCCAACTAATCTTTTACAAGGCAAGAAAGAGCATCCAATGGAAAAAAGACAGTCTCTTTAGCAAATGGTGCTGGGACAACTGGACAGCAACATGCAGAAGATTGAAACTAGACCACCTTCTTACACCATACACAAAAATAAACTCAAAATGGATGAAAGACCTGAATGTGAGACAGGAAACCATTAAAACCCTAGAGGAAAAAGCAGGGAACAACCTCTTTGACCTCAGCTGCAGCAATTTCTTACTTGACACATCTCCAAAGGCAAGGGAATTAAATTACTAGTAAAAATGAACTGTTGGGACCTCATCAAGATAAGAAGCTTTTGCACTGCAAAGGAAACAACCAACAAAACTACAAGGCAACCGACAGAATGGGAAAAGATATTTGCAAATGACATCGGGTAAAGGGCTAGTATCAAAAATCTATAAAGAACTTACCAAACTTAACACCCAAAAAACAAGAAATCCAGTGAAGAAATGGGCAGAAGACATGAATAGACACTTTTCCAAAGGAGATATCCAGATGGCCAACAGACACATGAAAAGATGCTCAATGTCACTCCTCATCAGGGAAATACAAATCAAAACCACACTCAGATATCACCTCACGCCAGAGTGGCCAAAATGAACAAATCAGGAGATTATAGATGCTGGAGAGGATGTGGAGAAATGGGAACCCTCTTGCACTGTTGGTGGGAATGCAAACTGGTGCAGCCTCTCTGGAAACCAGTGTGGAGGTTCTTCAAAAAATTAAAAATAGATCTACCCTATGGCCCAGCAATAGCACTACTAGGAATTTACCCAAGGGATACAGAGTGCTGATGCATAGGGGCACTTGTACCCCAATGTTTATAGAAGCACTCTCAACAATAGCCAAATTATGGAAAGAGCCTAAATGTCCATCAACTGATGAATGGATAAAGATGTGGTTTATATATTCGATGGAATACTACTTGGCAATGAGAAAGAATGAAATCGTGCCATTTGCAGCAACGTGGATGGAACTGGAAGGTATTATGCTGAGTGAAATAAGTCAAAGAAGGACAGATATTATATGCTTTCACTCATATGTAGATCTTGAGAAACTGAACAGAAGACCATGGGGGAAGGGGAAGGGGGAAAAATAGATACAGAGAGGAAGGGAGACAAACCACAAGAGACTATTAAATACAGAGAACAAACTAAGGGTGGATGGGGGGATGGGAGAGAGGGAAAATGGGTGATGGGCACTGAGGAAGGCACTTGTTGGGATGAGCGCTGGGTGTTGTATGTAAGCCAATTTGAAAATATATTCATAAGAAAATAAAAATAAAAATCTT
Source organism: Panthera uncia (assembly GCF_023721935.1). NCBI lineage: Eukaryota > Metazoa > Chordata > Mammalia > Carnivora > Felidae > Panthera > Panthera uncia. Next base: position 52,474,851 of record NC_064809.1, on the reverse strand, counting down.
TTCCATCAAAAAAAAATCCTTCCTGTCTCAGGGTACCTGGGTGGCTCAGTTAGTTAAGCGTCTGACTCTTGATTTCAGTTCAGGTCTTGATCTCAAGGTGATGAGTTCAAGTCTCTGTGGGGCTCCACACTGGGCAAAAGATTCTGCCTTGCCTTTCTGTAGCTTAATAGCTCATTTCTTCTTATGGTTGAATAGTATTCTGTTGCGTGAATGTACCATAGTTTGTTTATCCATTTACCATGGAAGACCATCTTAGTTGCTTCATTTTTTTTTGTCAATTATGAATGAAACTGCCATAAATATTTGCATACAGATTTTGTATGAGTGTAAGTTTTCAGCTTATTTGGGTAAATACCTTAGAAGCACAATTACTTGACCATATAGCAAGCCTATGTTTAGCTTTAAAAGAAACTGTCAGACTCTTCTAAAGTGCCTGTACCATTTTGCATTTCCACCAGCAAAGCAAAAGATTTCCCATTGTTCCATATCTTTGCCAGCATTTGGAACTGTTTATTTTTTATTTTTTAGGAGCTCTTTATATATTCAGGACATTTGCCTTGTGTCTGGTTATAAGTTACACCTTCTTTTTCCAATTTACCTTTTGTCTTTGAACTTTGCTTCAGTTTTGGGACACAGAGTTTTGTTTTGTTTTTTCTACTGTGGTTTTAGGGGCTAGGATCATACTGAGCAACACATTCCTGCTTCCTAGATAATTAAAAGTATTTCTACCAGAGTTTTTTTCCTAATACTTGTAGTTTCATATTGTAAATATATGTGTTTGATTAATGTGCATTTATTTTTTATGTAAGGTTAAAGTACTATTGCAACTATTTTTTTTCTTTTTATATATATATATATTTTTTTTCAACGTTTTCTATTTATTTTTGGGACAGAGAGAGACAGAGCATGAACGGGGGAGGGGCAGGGAGAGAGGGAGACACAGAATCGGAAACAGGCTCCAGGCTCCGAGCCATCAGCCCAGAGCCTGACGCCGGGCTCGAACTCACGGACCGCGAGATCGTGACCTGGCTGAAGTCGGACGCTTAACCGACTGCGCCACCCAGGCGCCCCATAACTATTTTTTTTCTAGATGACCATCCAGTTGTTTCCCCATGAGTAGAAGATTGTAGAAACAATATTTTTCCTTTTTTTTCCAGACCTATGACCAGAGCTCCAGCTGATAATTTTATATCATCTTAGAGAAGCCAGAATGTCACTGAAAATAGTTTTCTTTAGTATTAGGAGAGATTTTAGAAACAACAACAACAACAACAACAAAAACCTGAGTACAAATCCCAGATCTTATTGTTATTTACTGTATGATTTTGAACAAATTACTTATTCTTTTTGAGTCTTTATTTCTTCATATTTAAGGAAAAAGGAAAAAAATCCATTTCCTACAGTTGCTAAGAGTGTTAAAATGAGATACCATGCTGCCTGATACAACATGAATACAAAGTTCATTAAATGGTGTTTATAATCATTATTATACCGAAAATGACATGTCATCTTTTAGGCATTAATATAGTCAAAGGAAAAAATCAATTCAAGAAATATATTTATGACATCTTACCCATATAATCTGGAGTTATACAACCTGCAAAACCCTCGTTTCCCACAGCTGCTGGTAGACCACTTCATACATGCTTTATCAATCAGAGCCCCAAAATATATAGGAGCTGGAATTCCTCCTGCAACATGAGATGAGAAAAGGTCAATTCAAGGAACATGTTTCAAACATAACTATGTGATATTCCACACTGATACATTTTAGATTAAGTAAAAGTTAAAAATTTTAAAGCACTCTTCCATTGTTTTGACCTAAATTTACTCAATAATTGAGACTGTTAGGAATCTCAAAGGCTCAAATCACATATAATAGCATATATCTGTTATCTACCTCACCCGCCACACATAGGGAAGAGAAGATGGAACATTAAACGCATGTACACTCTGTTCTTATGATTCCCAAGTAACTTAAGCCTGACTGATGAAAAGGAGAATGTTGTGAGTAAAACATGAAAGTTACGTTGGTTCGTACATAATTTTTCTTAGGCAAGGAAAGCTGAGGAATGGGAGTAGAATTATAACTTCACAGGGAAAGGTAAATGTTCTCAACTCAATTACTGCAAAGTCAGGAGAGTCTTGTACGCTATTTTTAAGAAAATTAGAAGGTAGGGGCACCAGGGTGGCTCAATTAGTTGAGCGTCCAGCTCTTGATTTCTGCTCAGATCATGATCTCACAATTCAAGCCCTGTGTCAGGCTCCGCACAGAGTGTAGAGCCTGCTTGGGATTCTTTCTCTCTTTCTCTCTGTACCTCCACGGCTCATGCTCAATTTCTCAAAACGAAATAAACAAAAAATTAGAAGGTAAATGCCAACACTAGCTCTTCCTCCACAGACAAGCACAGGCTCAGCTTCACAGAATTCTAGGCATCTTGGCAGGTTGTCCTTTCTTGGCTTAGAGCTCCCCTTCCACTTTGTTGGTGTCATTAAAGCCCACAATCCTGCATTTTCTCTCCATTGATTGTGCACATTTTTAAAATCTCCTGAAGGAGCATGGGCTGTTCAAGTTAGGGCTGGTGGCTGAATTTTGTTTCTGTTAATGTTCTGATGAAAATGATGCCTAGGTGTCTAGTGGTCTGTGCCTAACTCAGGTTTTATTTGTAGTGTACAGTTTTACAGAATGTAAAGCTTTTTAGAAATACATATGCTGCCTTATAGAAGAAGTGCCCATCTATTCCTACTGCTATTTTAATAAACTCTGAGATAAACTCCTAGTTCAAAGGACTAGTAATTTGAATAAAATTTTAGGGACATGCCAGTAGAGATCTATATTGCATATGGTGGAACTGAAGTGGCCATGTTTTTACTTTGTTCTTTTTGTATTTTGATGAGTGGCTGACAATTTTTATTTTGTTACATAAAAGTGGTAGTGATTCATATTTCACAAATTTTATTAATTCCATTTACTTTTAATTAGCCTCAATTTTCTGAGAGTGAAAAATTGGAGATGACAAAAGTCTGGTGTCTGGGCTAAACATATCTGAGGAAAACTGGTACTGAGAAAATGGGTGAAAAATTTGCAGCTTTCCATAAATCACAGCCACCCTTTGAAAAATGAAAAATGCATGCCAATAATTTATTTTCCCCATATAATACCACCAGTCTGACCAAACTGACCAAACTTAATGCATTAAATGTTTTAGGTAACAACCTTGGTCTTAAGTCATTACTAGAATTTTAAAACTTCAAATTATCTATTTTTTGATTATCCTTTTCAGTTTAATGATTCTCTATGGACTCCTCACAATTTACACATATTTTGTATTCAAGAAAATTGTTTGTGAAAGTTCACTACTCAGGATGCACTTTTTTTCTCCCCATAAAAGCAGTTAGGTTCTATTGCACCATATATTGGACACATCAAAATAATGTGCTCAATTAGGATGGTAAAATTCCTTGCTTTCTGTTTTATGGCATTAGAATAATTTCCTCTAGTCTCAATCTTATTTCAGAATCTAAGGAGGAGTGCTTGCTTCCACATTCTATTTCATCTGCTAGCTTCTATGGCTTAGCTTCTAGGAGTGAGGCATCTCCATCATATCTGGAGGCAGGAAGCTTCTAGGACAGACAGAGCTGTGAGATTAGAGAAGAACAGAAGGAAGGCCGGGTCGAGAACTAAGTGGAATCCTGCAGCACCTCCATCTTCTTCTCTCCATGTGTTTTGTATTTCCTCTTTCTACCTTTAAGGATCTGTGGCCTTCTCAAATATACTTCCTGTACAACTTCTCCAGTGCAATTAGCCATAGAGCTATGTTTCTTCCTTTTGCTTGCATGGATCCCAGGGACTGGCCCCTCTCGCTTACTTTTCCTTCTGCCATCAGTGGCTGCCTCCAGGCCTGGTCAGTCTTCTACCCCAATCCCTACAGGAATGGTGCTCTTTTCCTACTTCCCAGGAATAAGCATACTATGTTAATACATCTTACAAAGGGGCTTGCACAGGAGTTAAGTTAGGAGTTGTTGAGCTAGCAAGGGAAATCTGTGTGGTATAAATGGCAAATGACAACAAGGGAAAAAGGGCGATATCCTATATCTTGTACTAATCACCTCATTCGAATATTTAGAAATAGGACTCTAACCTCTGGAGTCTACAGCCCTACTCTTTAACAACATAAAACATTACTTCCTGAGCTTTCTTTCGTTCAGAACACTCCTTTAGTCCCAGATGTTCAGTCCTACCATTTAGTTCCCATTTCCTCTCTCATTTTTAACTTCTGATAAAGGTTAGGGTCCCCAGCCTTAGAGAAGAGGGAAAGCAAAAAGTCTGCTCCTGTTGTTTCACACAATCTCAGCCTGACCGGATACCCAGTACTTCCAAGCTGTTTTGGGCATTAACTTCTTTGTGTAGAAGGAAGGCCCTCCACTTTGCCTATGGGAAGTAATATTCCTAATTCTAAAAGTAGAGAAACTTGGAGGATCACTTATCTTTGTGTTAAAAAGAGTGTAAAACAAATATGATGACTCTTTGTTCTAGTTAAACCTTGACGTTAACTAGAATGAACAATCAAATTCTCTTTTAATAGATTTTGGATACTAGCCCTTTGTCCGATATGTCATTTGGAAATATCTTTTCCCATTCCGTTGGTTGCCTTTTAGTTTTGTTGGTTGTTTCCTTTGCTGTGCAGAAGCTTTTTATCTTCATAAGGTCCCAGTAATTCACTTTTGCTTTTAATTCCCTTGCCTTTGGGGATGTGTGTGTCGAGTAAGAGATTGCTACGGCTGAGGTCAGAGAGGTCTTTTCCTGCTTTCTCCTGTAAGCTTTTGATGGTTTCCTGTCTCACATTCAGGTCCTTTATCCATTTTGAGTTTATTTTTGTGAATGGTGTGAGAAAGTGGTCTAGTTTCAACCTTCTGCATGTTGCTCTCCAGTTCTCCCAGCACCATTTGTTAAAGAGACTGTCTTTTTTCCATTGGATGTTCTTTCCTGCTTTGTCAAAGATGAGTTGGCCATATGTTTGTGGGTCTAGTTCTGGGGTTTCTATTCTATTCCATTGGTCTATGTGTCTGTTTTTGTGCCAATACCATGCTGTCTTGATGATTACAGCTTTGTAGTAGAGGCTAAAGTCTGGAAAGAGCTCACCAAACTCCACACCCGAAAAACAAATAACCCAGTGAAGAAATGGGCAGAAAACATGAATAGACACTTCTCTAAAGAAGACATCCGGATGGCCAACAGGCACATGAAAAGATGTTCAACGTCGCTCCTTATCAGGGAAATACAAATCAAAACCACACTCAGATATCACCTCACGCCAGTCAGAGTGGCCAAAATGAACAAATCAGGAGACTATAGATGTTGGAGAGGATGTGGAGAAACGGGAACCCTCTTGCACTGTTGGTGGGAATGCAAATTGGTGCAGCCACTCTGGAAAGCAGTGTGGAGGTTCCTCAGAAAATTAAAAATAGACCTACCCTATGACCCAGCAATAGCACTGCTAGGAATTTATCCAAGGGCTACAGGAGTACTGATGCAGAGGGGCACTTGTACCCCAATGTTTATAGCAGCACTCTCAACAATAGCCAAATTATGGCAAGAGCCTAAATGTCCATCAACTGATGAATGGATAGAAAAAATTGTGGTTTATATACACAATGGAATACTACGTGGCAATGAGAAAGAGTGAAATATGGCCCTTTGTAGCAACGTGGATGGAACTGGAGAGTGTGATGCTAAGTGAAATAAGCCATACAGAGAAAGACAGATACCATATGGTTTCATTCTTATGTGGATCCTGAGAAACTTAACAGAAACCCATGGAGGAGGGGAAGAAAAAAAAAAAAAAAGAGGTTAGAGTGGGAGAGAGCCAAAGCATAAGAGACTGTTAAAAACTGAGAACAAACTGAGGGTTGATGGGGGGTGGGAGGGAGGGGAGGGTGGGTGATGGGTATTGAGGAGGGCACCTTTTGGGATGAGCACTGGGTGTTGTATGGAAACCAATTTGACAATAAATTTCATATATTAAAAAAAAAAGAAATTCTCTTTTAAGTTACTTAGTTTTCCTCTCATTTTTTATTTACAACAAAAATAGAAATTATTTTGAATTGTAACTTCTAAACATTTCTTATAATTGGAAATTAATTATATTCAGTCTGTGAGCTTTGGCATGAAAATTTGTATCTTAAATTTTTAATCTCTATATTTAGCATACCTAATGCTCGTATAGTTAGTGAATGGAAACCCACTGCAAGGGATTTCAGCTGAGGTTGAACATTTCTGAAATAAAATAAGGGCAAAGAAACATTAAACATCTCCAAAATACCAAACCAAGTTCAATACTTAAACATTTCTTGGGACTCCTGGGTGGCTCAGTGAGTTAAGCATCTGACTCTTGATTTCAGCTCAGGTCGTGACCCCAGGGTCATGAGATCAAGCCCCGCATCAGGCTCCATGGTGAGCATGGAGCCTGCTTAAGATTCTTCCCCTCCCTTCCTCCCTCCCTTCCTCTCTCTCTCTGCCCCTATTTACTCTTTCATAAACAAACAAACAAACAAACAAACACTCAGTGGCATTGTTCTTCATGATCAAATGAAAACCCTCAAGTGAATGGCTGACATTTCAAGTTGTCTTTCAGTTGTTTTAAAACGGGAACATATGAGTGATAATAATTATTATTCTCTTATTTTTCAATATGTTGAGATTTCAAGACAGTTTAGCATTTTCACATTTGATCCTTTGAAATCCTATCAGTTTGTGATTGGAACAGACTTTATTATGCCTACAAAGAAACAGATCTCCTGTGACCCATTCAGTTGACACAGGCCACGTGATACAGCAGATACTTTTATTGAGGTCTTGGTGTGAGGAGAAGAACTCTTTTACCATCCTATTTCTGTCATTTCTGCTAAAAGCAAAGTTCACTAATATGATTCATAAACCATGGAATATAACCAAGAGGGTCAAAAAAGATTCCTGTGTATTCTAGTGTCTAATGTATGTAAATGGCATTTTAAAGGGAGCAAGCACATTTGTATCCTCTCTTTTAGAAATTAACTCACTCTTCCATTTAGAAATTTCTTTCCACCATTCCATTTTTCTGTGTCCAATGAGATGATGACACTACCATACCTGTGATAGCCTAATACATTTCAAGTGAAATGAATTATCCAGCAGTAATGGCAGGATAGGGAGGAGTTGACTGTTTCTATGGAACATTTCTATGGAAATACTTGATTAACTAATACAAAGGTGTTTTTTTTTTTTATTTGAACTGTTTGGATGACTGTATTTGTTCATAGAGATAAGCAGATTTAGTCATTCAACAGATGTCTAAGTGTCTCCTATGACATTCCATGCTAGTTCTTGTTCTTGAATAAGGAGATAATGGTGGTTCATATTGAATAAGTGACTTGGAGAAATCATGTAACCTCTCTTAGTATCAGTTTCCATATTCCTGAGTCCCTGGGTTCCTACATGGTTTAGTTCATTCTTTAATCACACCCAGTCTCTTGTTCTTACAGCACTCAAACTCTTCCATTATATCCCTTGTTACCAGGAAAATCTTTAGATCATATGTTCTTAGGAAAGTTTTCACTTTCTTGTTCTAACAAAGCCTGGCTTCCCCCTGATGGTTCTCTTTCTATGCAACTCTTTCAAGTGGGGGCTGTTTTTCTCCCATAGCCTGCAGTCTCACTGGGCCTCAAGAATAGATGTCCTTCTTGCCTTTTCCTTTACTTATTTTTTTACTACCTGCAGACCCTAGTGCCTCCTCTGAAAGACCTCTAACTTCCCTCAAGTATTGTGCCATTCTAATATATCATTCTCTAACTTGCTGAAATATCTATGGACTAGCACAACACTCCCTGCCCCCCCCCCCCATCATTCCTTGGCAATTTTAGTACTAGGCTGTGATTTTTTTCCCAAAACTATATCTGCCACTCTTCATAGTTATTTTAATAATCCATGTAAACCATCCTCTCAAAGCTCTGGCCTACATGTTTCTTGACCTCTTCACCCATTTGGGGTTATCTCACCCAGTGCATGGTCATGCTAATCAGTACATACTTCCCTAATTATCAGCTTTGAGCTCCCTTCTTCATAACACCTTTTAACTTCACTGTATCCACTAAACCATCTCCAACAAAGTTCAGACCCACAGGGCTCTTCAGGACCTTGCCACCCTCCACCTTGTCCCCACCCATCTCCGTTTTCACCACCTCATTTCTTTCCTACCATGTTCTCTCATTACCATCCTTCCTTTCATATACCTTAAACTTCATGTCCCTCTCATCCATTATTGTCCCAGGCAAGCAAAAATGCTTTCATCCAACCCCTACCTTTTTCATTAGACCCCTCCAGAGCTGTGCTGACTTGAGGAAATCATTCAAACATTCTGACGAAGCTCATTTTAAATTCATAAGTACAACCCCCAAGGGCCTCTGGTACAATCCTACTGTATTTTACTATCCCACTTTCCCAGTTTATTCTCCCAACCTTAAAGATTATTAGTTCCCACTTTCTGATCTCATTTCAAGCCACTTCTTTTTCCTCCTCTCTCTTAGTTGATTACCTTGCATTTTATTTAGCAGAAAAAGTAGAAGCAATCAGAACAGACTTTCAATCCCCTTGTATGAGTAAAGCTAAACATGTAACTCTTTTTTTTTTACTCACATAGAAGACATTCCTTTCTGTTATAGAATAAACTCCATGCACTTGTTCATATCCCCTTTCACCTTCCCCTGTCATGTTCCCTTTCTTTCCTGTACCATCAATTTCCTTAAACTCTACTGGATAATTCTCATCAGTACACAAGCATGCTATAATATCTAACATAAACAGAAATCTTGACACCACACCCTTGCTAACTTACCACATCTCTTCTCTGCTTTTTTATATAACATTACTAATATGAAGAATTTTCCCTGGGTATCTGCACTTCCCCTTCTTGCATTTTCTCTTGGTTCTTTGCAAAACAGCCCTTCTTTCCTCCCATCTTTATGCATTACTTTTGTTAAATCTAGTGACAAGTACATAATGAAATCCAACAATTACTCCCTAATCTTTAACTGCCATGATACACCTTCTTGGTTTCTCTCCAACCTCATGGAATCTCTTTCCTAGTTTCCTTCAATGGATTCTCCTCCTATTCTTGGTTTATGAGATTAGAGTGCCTGGGTCTTGGTTCTAAAATCTTATTTCTATCTATATTCAATCTTTAGAAGGTCTCAACATTGCCAAGATTGTAAATAACATCTGTGTGTTATTCATTCCAAATTTAATGTCTCCTGCTCCAATATTTCATCAATAGGCATCTCAGACTTACAGGGATAGAACAAATTCTTGCTTATCCACTATCTTCAACTACCCTTCCTTAGTCTGCCTCAGTTTGTTGAAAGTACCACCATCTTCTCAGAGCTGAGCCAGAACCTTGAAATCATCCTTAAATTTTTCTTCTTACATGCCACATTCAATCCATCAGCAAATACTATTGACTTGGTTTTAAAAACAGATCAAAGACAAACTCATATCACTTTCTAATTCCTTTACCATCACTATCCTCAATCAAATTCCCATCCTGTGAAGAACTATCAAAGCCTTCCATTCTCCCTGATTCCATCCTTGAGTCCCAAAAACTTGATCTCCACACAACAGCCAGAGTCATCTTACAATTGGATAAGTCAGGTATATAATTTTAATGCCTAATGGCTCTGCTGGCTTCTTAATACAATTAGAATAAATTCCAAAGTTGTTTCTGTGACCCACAGGGTATGTTTTATCTGGACCATGCTCTTCCCTTGTACCCAGATCAGCATAGCTTATACCCTCATTTTTTATTGCGCTCTCTTATCAAGTGACTTCCAATGCACAATATTTGAATTATTATCATTTATTTGCCCCACTTCTATATTCTTAGTCTGAGTTATTTTTCTTCCTAGTGCTTAATACTTCTATTTTACATATTTACTTGCTTATTTATTGTTTCTTCTTTTATGCTCATCCAGTCTTTCACCCTCACTGGAAGCTAGTAAAAGAGGAGCCTTTATCACTTATGTTCATAGTTCTGTCTCAGCTCCTAGAATTGTGTCTGACACATAAAATGAATATAATGAATGAGGGAGTATCATCATTCCTGCTTAGTCTAGTTTTAATAATAGCCTTATGATGTAAGCATTGGAAAATCATTAATAGACTGAAGTTCATATTTTTATTCTATAGTCTGCTTCACAAAAGTTTTCTTTCATTAAAATTAAAGGCTGGTGAGAGATCAGTAAATGTTTTTGATGGTAATGTTTATCTTAACCACTTAATAAGGTAAAATATAAATGTCATCAATGATGAAACAGTGTTCTCTAAAACCCTCTATTCACTCTGCAAATATTTTAAATTAAAAAGCTAAGACTTAGGGGCACCTGGGTGGCTCAGTCAGTTAAGTGTCCGACTTCAGCTCAGGTCATGATCTCATGGTTCGTGGGTTAGAGCCCCGCATCAGGCTCTGTGCTGACAGCTCAGCGCCTGGAGCCTGCTTCAGATTCTGTGTCTCCCTCTCTCTCTGCCCCTCCCCCTGCTCTTTCTCTCTCTGCAAAATAAATAAACATTTTTTAAAAAATAAAAAATAAATTACTAAAACATTTTTTTAAAAAAGCTAAGACTTAGATAAAGCTAATGCAGAATTTTGAGGGAGTTTTTTTTTCTGATTATTAATGTGTAATTTGGCAAATATGGAAGAGTTCTGTTTTTGAGTAGACATTTTATATTAAGGTGGAGACATAGCTGTAGAATAAATTAGCATAAATAATTTAACAAGATTTGGAGTAAGAATAAAATTTAAACAATTATAGACTCTGTCTGCTCATGTATATTCATTTTAACACAACTTATCACATTTGTTTTCTTTCCCTTCCATGTCATGTTGTTGGCTGACAGTGAACTTGTGGTTAACTACCTAGGTCCTAAAAGTATAATTTGGATGTTAACCCAGGTTACCATATTTACACCTGTATATTTTTGAGATATGCATGCAAGTTTTAATATGTTTTCGGTTTTAGGTAACTGAACAATTAACCCATCAACATGGTCTGTGTGATCTTCTCCCTTCCTAACTCTCCAATCTTATCTTATGTCATAGACCTCTCACTCATGATGTTCCAACCAACTCAAACACTCCAGTTCTTTCTGGTCTGGAAGAATTGGCACTGATGCTCTTTTTCTATAAAGTTCTTCATTTGGCTAATGTTAACTTATTCTTTAGACTTTAGGATTCAATGTTGCTTTTTTTGAGAAGTCTCTGAGTCCTCTTCTCACTGCTCTTCACTTCAATCCTCAATTAGGTTTTCCTCTTTATTTTCTTTAATGTTGTTCTTTTTCCTTACTAGTACTAATGACAGTTTCTAATTATGTATATATTTTTAAACTTATGTTTCTTCCATCATTATTTCCTGTAATAATCTAATGTGTATCTGTTTTATTCACCATGGAATATTCTTTAAGCATGGTGTAAGTATTAGTCTAATGAGTGAAAAAAGGAATGAATTCTGCTCATATATTTTTTTCTTATCTATGAGGGTAATTGAGAGACCAAGTCAAAAGCAATTTTGATGGTATATGAAAACTTTAGAATATTGTAGATGGTTTACATTACACAGTCTGGCTCCCAAATGTTTTCTTTCGATTAAATCAATGGTTGATTCACTCTGACAGGCTTATCCTGGTGTAAGGCATCTCAAAATTAGAAGTTCTTTTAGAATCACAACATGGATTTTTTTTTCAGAATTGAAGTGATTTTCAGTCACTCCATGTCACAAAATTCTTCATAAGAGGAGAAAATATGAAATCTTGTTATCATTCATTATGGCATTGGAGTATCACAATAATCCTAAGAAAATGCATTCTTAGAAAATTAAAATGTAACAAAATATAAATTCATGTTCCTAATATATTATGGAAAATATGTACATTATTAGGTGTGTTTATTGTCTAAATATACATTAAAGTGCATTAAAAAGTCATACTTACTTAAAAACCAGCATGATAGTTGGGGTGCTTCCCAATGAAGAGAAAAAATAATTCAAGACTTGCACCAGTACATAAATATAAAATTTTTTTGTACAATGATTGTCTCTTGGGCATTCACCCAAATTCACTGAATTATTTTTGTTCTGGACACCAGTTACTTCCACACAACTACAGTTATAAAACACCTAAAAAATAGTTGTTGAGATATTACAGAATATATTTGTAAATTATGACTGGGTTATAAATCATTTCATTATAGCTAAAGAAGTCTCACCCATCAAGCTAAAATGTTTAGTTTTTAAAACATACAGTTGTTTAATAGATGAAAGGCAAAATTGTTTCCTCTATTACTCTAGAAAAAAAACAATTCACTATTAACATTTAACTCATTACTAATTTAAAAATTAGAAAAGAATAGAAAAATTAATGTTTGAAACTGTAAATAATTTCTCATTAATATAAATTCTTTTAAATAATTTTCTCCCAGTCAATTTTACTTTCTATAAAACATCTAGTTACTCTCCTTAACAATCCTACTAAGTGTCAGAAACATCTTCTGGGGAGAGGCTACTCAGAGAATCCAGAAAATATAGTTTTGTGGGGGGCAAAACCTGGAGCTACCCATTAGAAATGGGGCAGAATCTAGGGGAATAGGAACTATGCAGGCATACTGGAACTACTTTGTACAGCAAACACAACATCCAAGAACATAATGACAGATTAGAGGATAGATGATGTTATCACCGGGGAGGTTCAACACAACAGAATACCCTAATGAATAGAGCACAGGGGAAGAAATCTTAGGAACAAATGATTTTAGAGATTTGATTCGGCAGGCAGTTTATTTATATAGGTGGCTTAAATAAATGCTGTTTTAAGGCTAGGCTAAAAAAAGCAATTCACTTAAGCTTAAACTTCTTAGTACTCTAGACTATTTATTGAAGAAGGAATTGGAAGAGAATTTGAATCAGTACTTATCTGATGATCAAACTTTACTTTTTCACTAGGAATAATATGGAGGAATCCTTTATGTATCAAGCCTATTGACCAATATAACCAAACTCAGGTACAAAGGACATTATTTTGAGTAATTAGGAAGGGATGATTTCTTACTAAGGATTTGGTAAAAGAACTCCCCAGTAGTCCCCAAATGTTATAGTCATGCCAGTATTAAGAAAATGTCTCCACAGTATACAGAGTTCTCTTTAGGATTCTAACATCATGTCTCTTCCAGGCCTTCACTAAGGGGCCAAGTGGGACCATGGATTAAACATGCATTTTCAGTGAAAAGCACTAGAGCCATGAATATAAAATAGGGGTTTTTAAGTATAGTCCTTGGATGTTAATTTATGGCCTGGCTTCAAAGACTCTGGGTGCTTTATTCTTCAAATTCTCAATACCCTTCAATAATACAATTAGTAGGGTTATGGACAAGGAAAAGATGGAAAAAGTTTGAAAATCAAAGACAGAAATGTGTGGAAGAGGGCAATGATTGATCATAAGCTGATTATATTGCTAATGTTGGTGATAAGAAAATGGCTCCCAACTTTGTGAGTACTCAGTAGATTGTAAGTAGAATATCTGATCCCCAACTACTGGAAATTAACCCAGAGAATTAGGGAGAACCCATAGTTTGCATGGAAGGGAATATTTTAAATGAAGAAGGATACGGTATTTCTATGGAAGTTGTCTGGAATAGGTAGGCAAATGACTAAGTTATACTGGATAGAAGTGCTGCCCTTGGAGATATGAAAATTGGAAGCCAAGAATTGGATAGTCAAGTGAGCATGAAGACTTGATTAATTTTTTGGAAAGTCAAAAGGGTGGTGAGCCTAAAGGCAATTTTGCATATAGATTGTTGTACTGGAAAGGCAGAAAGTACTGACAAATTGTTGGGTCAGGACTTTCCCCTAACTTCTGAAGGGTAGAGGATAAAGTAACCCTAATTGAATCTAATTAGTCAAATGAAGTGCTTCCTAGAGATCTTAAATGCATTTAAATTCCAGACAGTCATATTCTCATAAATTCAAGGGGGAAAGTAGGAATAATCTCAATGAGAATTCAAGCAACAGAAAAACCCATTTGTGTTTCAAACAGGATTTTATTGGAGGTTTTTGTTTACACAACCCCACAACTATCACAATGACAGACAATACTGGGAGTCTTTTTCTTTTATCTTTTTACTGGAGACTTCACTTTCAGAAAGATTTGATAAGTAATAGGTAAACCAAATACATGATTTTGATCATGGAGAGAAGAGAAAGTAAAAACAAATACTCACTATAGACTTTTTATTGCCACTTGAAGATTTGCAACCTGCTAGACAAGGTGACATGTAAGTTACTCCATTGGCTCCACAGACAGGTTCCCAGTGACTTTCATCACAATTGCAGTCTGAGTTGCAATAAGAAAGTGGTACATTTATGTGAGATGCCACTGGATTATTTCTGGAAATATAAGGTAGACATATATCAAAAAGAGAGCGAGAGAGAAAGAAGAAGGAGAAATAGGAGAAGGAGGGAAGAGAGAAGAGAAGAGAAAGGAAGGGTAGAGTAGGAAAGGGAAGCAAAGGGAAGGGAGGAAGAGAGGAGGGCACAAGGGGAGAGGGAGAAGGATGAGGAGGGCAGGGGAGGAGAAAGCAGGGGAGGGCAGAAGAGAAACAAGGAAAACAGTTGGGCTTTAACCAGAGAAATTTGATGAATGATGATGCAAAAATGGCATTTTAATACTGCTTATTAACTTAACACATACCCCCATCTTCACCCAGACATAATTTATGACCTAGAAAAAGTAAAACGTAAAGAAAAAAAAAAAGATCAATAAGACTTAGATAGGAGATCTTTGTGATCCTACCAAGAAATTATTCATTAAACAAGTCACTTCATTTTTCTCAGACTCAGTTTCTCTTCAAGTAAGGCAATAAACTAAGGTTCTCCCCAGCTTACTATAAAGTCCCATGAATCTGTTAGTGTTACTTAGTTTGAATTTTAAAATCTATATTTCAACTACATAAGAAAATAATTCAATATGGTCAAAGCGGAACTCCTTAAGATCAATTTTTAAAAATCAAGAATAATAAAATCACTCGAAAAAGACAAGAAAAACTCCATATAATTTTTAAATGCAATGACAACATGCTTTAAAATGATCGACTATAAAACATGGTTGTATGTATAAGATATGATTTCATAACATGGCTAAAATTATAAAATGGATTATTTGTATAATTTAATTTTCTGCTTATAGATTTTTAAAATTATGCTTTTGGTTTTTATAAAAATCTTGATAACAGAGAACTGATGAATTATCTTTGAATAAGATACTTGTGACTACTCTTCCTAAAACAGTTTTGCCATTTGTAAGTCAGAGATAATAACATCAATCGCATAGGGACTTTTTGGAAAAAAAAATAATAAGGAAGTTCTCAAGTTTTTATTCTCAGTAGCCCTTCATAGTATTGAGGACCCCAAATATTTTTTGTTCAAGTGGGTTATACGTATTGGTATTGGTATATATAGACTCTAATTAGAAATTAATACTACAAATGTTTAATACATGAGAATACACAAGCACACATCATTAGCCACCAGACTGATGTTATCATTACATTATTGTAGCCTTTGAAAATATCACTTTACACTCATGAGAAAATGAGAATAAGAAAGACAAATACCATTCTGGTATTATTATAAAAATAGTTTAGAATCTGCTGAGACTTCAATAAGGTCTCAGGGACTCCTATTGACCCTCAGGCCACATTCAAAGAAACTCTGCACTTATTTATATTTTAAAAAGTTAGTTCTGTTACTAGCACTTCATAAATGTTGAATATATCTATTCTATTATTTACTATGATTAAACTATGATTTTCATGAAGGCAGCGATGTATCCTATAAATCTTCTTGATCTTTAAGGAGGCACTCAGTAAAATTACTGAAGGAAAATAATCCCACACAATTCTAGCTGCTTTCTTTTGAATAGATAGCACAGTTAGTATACATGCTTTTAGGAAACTGGCTTTAGGCTAACGCATATCTGACAACTTGGGAGCCCTTAGAACTACTGATGTGATATAGCATCAGTCTGGAGTCATTGTGTGACTTCAAATAAGTTATGGTTCCTCTGGGTCTCAACTAATAAATTAAGAGGATTTAAGAGGTTTGAGCTTCATGATCTCTAAGGTTCTTTTTTTAAAATATTTTTTAAGTGTTTATTTATTTTGAGAGACAGAGTGGGGGGGCGGGCAGAGAGAGAGGGACACACAGAATCCAAACCAGGGTCCAGGCTATGAGCTGTCAGCACAGAGCCCGATGCAGGGCTCAAACCCACAAAGCATGGGATCACAACCTGGGCTGAAGTCGGACGCTTAACCGACTGAGCCTCCCAGGTGCCCCTCTAAGGTTCTTTTACCTCAAAAGTTCAATGTTCTAGAATGTATTATGATGAGTGAAATACATCAGTCACAGAAAGACAAATATCGTATGATTTCACTCATGTGAAATTTAAAAAGCAAAACAGTTTAACATAGGGGAAGGGAAGGAAAAATAAGATACAAACAGAGAGGGAGGCAAACCACAAGAGGTAGGGTAGGGGGATGGGCTAAATGGGTGAATAGGCATTAGGGGGGTCCAACTTACTCTGACGAGCATTGGGTGCTACATGTAAGTGATAAATCACTAAATTCTACTCCTGAAACCATTATTATACTATATGTTAACTAGCTTGGAATAAAAAAAAAATCAAAGTTCTAAGTACTCTGTATTTACTGGAGTGGGTAATGCTGGGTGGATAGGAGTAATTACCAACAGTCAGGATTAGGAGGAAGCAGAGAGATAATTCAAGACCAGGTTGACAAGTATCTAAGAATAGGATGGTGTTTAGGTAAGCAGTTGTGGGGAAATTTGACACGTTCAAACTGACACCTCATGAGATCGAGACTTTAGAAGTTCAGAGCCAACAATAAATAGCACTACGTAGCATAGTTATACAAGCATAATCCAAAGATCTTTCCTTGTTGTCTGAATGTGAACCTTTCCAAGCTTAAATTCTTGGCTATATTCTGGAGATTATAAGAAATCTACTCCAGAATCGTGCCCCTAATTTGGGGTAGAGACTGGCGTACTGGGAATACTTCACAATACTTGATAATACTACAAAGTAAAGGTTTTCCAGGGTCTAATATACAATCATATATAGGATATTTATTAATTCTACTGCTAATAAAGATAATATCATAAGAAACAGTATTAGCTTGCAGAAAAGGAGAATTCAATACAATGTAAGGAAGTAGACTTAAGTAGAAAGTCTACGACTTAAGTAGAAAGCCGATAGCCCTGCATGGAGGTAGGAGACCCAGTGTACCACATGGGAGAAACAAAAATAACTTCTTGATGCCAGTGCTGGGGATTTGGGTCCCCCTATAGCAAAAGTCGGGGACTGAGAATATTTGAATATCTGAACAGATGGTTTCTATGAGGGAGTTTCTTCTTCTGGAAAACACCAACAAAATATCACCTGCCTATGAGACTTGCATTCTACCATCTAAATCCTTTACACCTCCTCAAAATGAAGAGTTCCAATCCTTAAAAACTCATTCTAAATTTGTCTATCACTTTAAAATAAAATAGATAGTTGTTAAACATTACAGTTAACTGTAGATAAGAATTTTTCAGTCACTTTTGGAAAATGTTATTTATATTCCTCTTATAATGCATCCAAAATTGTAGTGGTTAAGACTAAAAGTTTTGGAGTCAAAACTCCCCAATTTAAGTCAGAATCTTAACATTGCTAGTCTTGTAATATGTGTATTTCTCTACACCCTGCTTTCCCTATCTATAAAATGAGGGTAAAAGTACCTGTCAGTCATTATAAACAAGCCCCAAAGATAACTATTATTATTACAACTTATGTAGTTTTTCTTCTAGGAAGGAATAAAAGGAGAACTTTTTGAGATTTTAGGAAGTGGAGGTTTTAAGAATTTGTAAATTGAAATTTCAATTAAAAAAGTTTATCTAAGATTGTTATCTTCCCTGTTTTACTTATAGTCTTTTACATTGTATAGTTTATACATTGTGCAATTAATATATTGACATATACAAACCCATCATAGGTCAATGTTAGGCCAGCAACTGATTTGCTTTCACAAATTACTGCAAAGTTGAATTGTTGAAATATGAGGGCCAATGCACTGGTATAAAATGATAATTTGGCAATTCCAAGCAAGCTAAGTTTGAATTTTTTAATGATATATCCTCCTGTAAATATTCCAGTTGCAACAGTTGGTAAGGTTATGGTTCCTAGAAATAAGAGAAAAAAAATTGTTGTTATATAAATATGGTTATTCTGAAATGTGTTATAATATGAAACACAGAGTACATCAACCAAATGTATCCCATCTTA